>NW_027271363.1:0-25000 GCF_040938485.1 Diadema antillarum | reverse complement strand
TTTCAAATTTAAAGATTTTAGTGGCCTTATAAACAGGCTGTCAGACAGAAAAGTTAGTTTGAGCCCTTGTAGTGGGTGATACAGTGTTTGGTTTTCCATGAACAGTTACCAATATTACATGTGTGGATAAATAAGAAATTTAAAGAAAAAAAAAGAGGAATATGATATTGGTTACAGAAAGGGTGGAATTTCTTCTTTTTTTTTCAATTAAGATAAATTATGCACGGTCAGTGGAATTTTACCAAAGTGGTAGTATTCACATGTCGTATAAAAAACATGTTGCAGATACCAGTGTGGTAGATCTTGGGAGTAAACATGCAGACAACGACACAGCATTTGCTCCAAGACTTGGGGTGGTGTTAGGGTTGTGATAGGTTGTTTAAGGTTTAGTTTGATGTGAGGATTAGGGTTAGGGTTATGTTTGTGGGTAGGTTTAACATTATGTACATGTATGTGTGTCTATATTTTATGGGAGCCATTTGTCGCAGAAGCCAATGGCTGCGTGGAACCTGTTCATTTCATTTCCATTTCATTTCAGACACCTGTTCAGACACCTGGCTGTGCAAAGAGGATTACAGGAGATTCCATTCAATGACATGGGCAGTGAGAGAAACTCACAGGGAGATGGGGAGAGCAGACACAGGTTTGAGAGACTGATTTTAACAAAGTGGGGTGGGATAAAGACGAGATGGGGATGGAGACTGGGGGGATAAGGGGGGGGTGTGAGATGACGAGTATGGAGATAGAGAGGGAGGGAGGGAGGGAGGGAGAGGAGAGGGGAAGGGGGAGAGGGAGGCAAGACAAGACGAACTGCACAGAAAAGGGAGAGTGAGGGAGAGAGATAGGGGAGGGGAGAGAGAGAGAGAAAGGAGAGGAGATGATGAGAGGGAGAAAAGGGGGCTGAAGAAACAGTGGGCAAAGGATAAGGAGTGACAAGGTTACCCATTGGGAGTTTCTGTGGGGTCAATGCCTGCATCGCGGTAACTCCTTTTAAGCCAGGCAGACTCTACAAGCAGGCCAAGATGGCTCTGCATGCATTCACATGCGTGCATAAATGCGTGTGTGCGTAAGCTAAAATGTACATTTGTGCACTTGTGTGTATGTATGCATACGGTGGGTGTGAGCATGTGCTATTAAACTGTGGGGTTCGGTTCACGAGTTTGGGGATGCGCAGGTCTGTGCCCGTATGCAATCACATTCATGAGTCATGCCTCATGACTAATGCATTACGGAACTGGAATGTTCACCGTCATCATCCAAGTGTCTGCTCGAAATCACAAAAAGGGGAACAAAACACAAAAAGAGTGCGGGGGGGGGGGGGCGAGGGAAAGAAAAAAGCTTAATTTTCATGCGTGGTTAGCTATTATATCTTGAGACTGTGTGTCTCATGCTGCTGCATATTTCTACCACAAACTGTATCACCTTTCAGTGCCTATAATAAATCTTGCTTTGGATTTTACTCCCTGAACTGCACTTGATTCATTCTGTACACAGTTCATGATTAACATTCTACAGCATAAAATTCACATTCTCGTCAGTATACACTTTACATGCTAGATACTTACATTTACAGCATCATCCAATACACATGTATGTCAAAATGTGTAGCAGTATCTAGACTACTGATAAAACTGTTTTACATGCCACTACATTTTTTGTTGAATTTCTGTAATATGTAAGTTTATCACATTCTGCTTGATTTATCAAGGAGAATTTTTTTTTCTTTTTTTTGTAATATACATGTACCAAGCAATGAATGGGGGAGTTAAAGAATTCACAGCTATGCAGAGAATGTTTCATAGCAGCAACACGCATTTGACTGTAGTGCAATAAAAACTGGCATCATACTGTAAATCATCCAATACACATGTATGTCAAAATGTGTAGCAGTATCTAGACTACTGATAAAACTGTTTTACATGCCACTACATTTTTTGTTGAATTTCTGTAATATGTAAGTTTATCACATTCTGCTTGATTTATCAAGGAGAATTTTTTTTTCTTTTTTTTGTAATATACATGTACCAAGCAATGAATGGGGGAGTTAAAGAATTCACAGCTATGCAGAGAATGTTTCATAGCAGCAACACGCATTTGACTGTAGTGCAATAAAAACTGGCATCATACTGTAAATCATGCAGTAAAGGCTACATTTTTAAAACTCATCTAGGCTTCAATTTTCTTTCTTGTATAGAAGTAGACCTACAACTTTTATTTGAATTTGTTCTAAATGCTCTTTGACCCTTTACATGTGTTTTGAGTACCAGTATCGATTTATTTTACTTAAGAATGTTGAATGTATTGTGTACAGAATGAAACAAGTGCAGTCTTTCAGGGAGTGAGCCAATGAAAGATATACACTGTACTAGCATAAATCTACGCACTGAAGTGTGATACAGTTTATGGTAGATATATCAGCGCATGATGTTTCGGCTCTCGCGCATGAGTTTTAGATAGAAATAATAGATAGGGATAACATTGTGTGCTTTAAACACACAAAGGCATAGCCCAGGAATAGCAAGTTGGCTCCAACACTAGGCAGTCAACTACACATTTTATGCAAACTGCATCCCAAGAACACCCCCAATGTGACATGTGATTAATATGTAATAAGTCAGTCATTAACAATTCAAGTACAGGGGTGGTATTCTGAGACCGTTTTATCTCTGTTGTAAGTCTGTTATAGCAAATCGGTATTCTGAACACCGTTTTATCTCTGTTGTAACTTCTGTTGTAACTTCTGTTGTAACTTGTGTTTTATCTTGCGCACTCTTTGCCTGCGCATACCATTGTCTTAGGGTATGCGCACGCGCGTAATAGTGGGCGCAAATCTATGTACCCATTGGATTACATGGTATTCTGAAAACTGTTTTATCTTTTGTTGTAACTCATACCACGTGTAAATATATGCCTCTGAGATAAAACAGGGTGGAGAGTGTTTTATCTTCGTACGCGACATAGGATACTAACATCATGGCGGCAATCTTTCTAGCGCAGAATTATCTCGGCCGCGAAGAGAGGAGATATAGAAATCGCATCAATCTTGCGAACATTCCCGAGGCATCATTTCGAAGAAATTACCGTCTCGGGGTGAATGAATTTGCTAACATATGCGACGAGATAAGACATGATGATATATTCGTGCATCATTCCGACAGAGCACTTTCTGTTGAATTACAGGTGAGTCTATGATTTTTTTCGAGTTTGTGTTTTATACATATTGTACAGTGTACATGGAAAAGAATGACAAAAGTAATATAATCTACCTATATCAGGGAAAATAAAACTACATAACTATGCATAGATCTTTTTTTAAAACACCGTTAACTTAACCAAATATTAAAACTATGTCGCAAAGTATGCCCTAATTCTAAGTCAATTATCGCCTTCTTAAAGCTTTTGTTGTTCCATTATTGACTTATTCTATTTAAGTATCAATGCATGTAGGCCCCTATTCTGAGGTTTATTTTACATGTAGTAACGAGTAACCGTAGTCCTACAAGTACAAGCAAGTAAATTAGATCTAGGTGTCAGTTCTATGTGATGAATTTAGTTTTCAATAATTTTGTACACGCATAAAGACAATCTTATGGTATTATGCGTTTCTAAGGACTGACTATTATCATTATTATCATTATTATTATCATTCATTTCTGTAAGCGACAGACCGTATAATTTGCTATCAGTACATCTGTTGAAAATATTTCCATCATATTCTCTCCTCCAACGTCACCGTAAAGCGCATAAGCTCCAGTCACTTTCTTATTAGTCTATTGTCGTAAATGTATTCGAAATTATGTATAAGATTGCTTATGATATGATACTTGGATAATTTTTAGAATATAATGATGGTTTATTATGGAAATAAAATGAGTGAAAGAATCAGACTGGACAATTTATACGCCTATCAGTTACAAGCACTTACATTACATTATTTCATGCTACTTTCATTTATCTTATTACAAATCTTCTTTGTGCCCCCCCCCCAAAAAAAAAGGCTTATACATTTCTATAACTCTTATTTCCAATCACAACATAAGGTAGCGACAACGTTGAGGTTCTTGGCGAGTGGAACTTTTCAAAACGTTGTGGGGGACGTCACGGGTATCAGTCAACCTTCCCAGAGTCGATGCATCGCTGCTGTGACCGACGCCCTTGCTGACAGAGCAGGTCACTACATCAACTTCTGGCGGCATGGCAACGCAGCCACAAAAAAAGCATCATTTGCTGCCATGGCTCGGATGCCGAACACCCTTGGGTGCATCGACTGCACCCATATTGGCATTCGATCGCCGAAGGATAACGAACATGCGTATGTCAACCGGAAGGGCAGACATACCATGAATGTCCAAGCGGTGGTAGATTCGGATCTCCACTTTTTGAACGTTGTTGCAAGGTGGCCGGGGTCTACCCACGACTCGTACATCTGGGATAACTGCCGTCTCAACGACGAGTTCAGAGAGGGACGAATGCCTTCTGGTTGGCTTCTCGGTGAGGATTTCAGTCTATTAAATAGATATAAGGGAAGTAATTACTGCCGACCTCACTTAAAATACGGATAATACACTTCTGAAAGTTATAGTCCTTCTATAAAAGAAAATGTATAGTCAAATAGATTAGATTTTAATAATAACCGTATATTTTGGTGTACACACTCATACATCATATTGAGAAGAATGATTAACGACTTTGTTGAAACATATTCATGCAGTGGAAAATATGAGAGAATAGAAATACATTGTTTGTATAGTTCTCTGTTGTAATTCTACAGAAACACGTTTGACTTTACATCCTTTTAGTTTCGTATTGTATATTTGTCCAATTACGTCATATGAAAATGAATGAATGCAATTTCTATTTCAATTCCATGTCAAATACATATAGGGGATAGTGGCTACCCCCTCCAGCCGTGGCTTCTTACGCCAATCTTGCGGCCACAAAACGACTCGGAGGAGAGGTATAACAGAAGCCTTGTCCACACCAGAGTGTGTGTGGAAAGAGCGTTCGGCGTTTTGAAGGCACGCTTCCGCTGCCTTGATGACTCCGGAGGAGTTCTCTGCTACCCAGTGAACAGGTGAGGTATCGTCAGTTTTGAGATTAATGAATTGCTCTTTAACAAGACATTAAATCCAATAACGCAATGGAATGGTGAACTCGAATGTCTTCATGTCCTAATAATAATGAATAGAGACTTACAATACAAGTTGCTTATACGATATGCCAATCTGCATGAATTTTGTCACGTTTTATAGAAAGATATTACACTTAAAAAAAAACATTAACATACGATTTGAACGCACGTTTCCTCTTTCAATCATGCGTTTGTTATTGATAAAACTGGTAAATGAACACTTTGATATTGTGTACTTCAAAAGTGATCATAGTCAGGAGTAACTCTAGTAATCTGATACAGTGCAATAAAAATGATTGCCTTTTACTACTTGCCCCGTCATAATATGAAAACTTTACAGAGGCATTCAAATGAAGAATGTAGTCGCTTTGCCTATTGTGCAAGTAATTCACAACTTGCTCTTAATCGCCGAGTAAATGAAAAAAAAAAGAAAACAGAGCCTCGAAGCAATAAGTGTTATGTGTTGATCATTCTGCATGTAATGTAGATCTATTTTGGAATGCATTGTATGTAGTTCATCTGTTAAGCAGTGATCATTATTATGAAAAAGAGGAAAAAAGTTAAATCAATCAGAAAGTTTATAATGGGCAATCCGGTCTACAAAAAGAAAATGAAATAAAGGAAAATGAAGAAAAAAAGGGAGGTAAAAATGAAAATAATTAAGATTATAAAAAAGGATAAAACTATTAGAAAAAGACAGATAACAATAGCGATAAGAGAAAGAAATACAATAAAAAAAAACCGGTATATGTAATATATATATATATATATATATATATATTACATATATATATATATTTATTTATTATCTTGGAATTTTCTCCGTGTTTGGACTTCGACGAATGTTATAATCATAAGAAGAATGAGTCTCAAATACGTCATCTCTAGATCCAACTGGAAGGTTAATTTTTGTTCACAAAATTTTCAATCTGCCTCGGGCCTTCGTCAGTATAGGATTTACAGATGGTGTATAGTATAATTGAGACTCATATTATATATATAATAATAAAATATGTAATATATAATGTAAAATATGTCATATGTAATATATAATATATAATATGTAATATGTAATATATGATATATAATATATAATATATAATATAATATATATATATATATATATATATATATATGTTATTTTTAGAATATATTGTAGTTGCTCCGCGTATTGATAAAACTAGAAATAGCAATAATAATGCCACAAAAGAGGAATGCATTAACTACAAAATGCTTTCATTTCAATTCAGAATCCGAATTTTCGGGGCTTCCCCCTTCGTCAGGGATGACGGTATGATTCGCACTGTCATCCCTGATGAAGGGGAAGGCCCCCCAAAATTCGAGTTTTGAATTGAAATCAAGGCAATTGGCATTTGATGCATTCCTCTATTGTGAAATTATTATTGCTATATCTTGTATATTATATATATTATTGCACATGTTGAGATGATAATAACTACGTGTTTGTATTTTTGTTCGTGTGTGTGTACATTTGTTTTTATTCGTTTTAATTTTCAATTAAAGTAATTCATGTTCACTCTTCCATATTTCAGAGTATGCAAAATTATCATGGCCTGTTGCCTACTTCACAATCTTTGCCTGGAAAGGAACATTCCTTTGCCAGAAGACGCGCAAGAGAATCACGCCGGCCTGGAAGACCGAGAAGAGCAACACCATCAGCCATACCAAGCCAACAACAACCACCGCGAAGGACTCGATGTGCGAAATGCACTCGTTCAGACTTGGTTCACACGTTAATCATCATTTAACTCATCGATATCTCATTGTTTGTGGTGGATATGATATCCATCTCTCGTTGACGTACTTGTTTGAATGCAATGCTTCCATAGGTACAGATTTTAGTCAGTATATTGACATATAGTAATATCTTGACTACAGAAGACTTTTTTGGGGTGAGGGGGTTGGGATTGTAACGGAGAGATATTTTCATATTGTGCTAAAAATGGTTTAATTAGGTAATTCAAAATGTCAATTTTGAATGTGAAAGTATGAAGACATTTAAATGTATAAACGTTGTAATTCCAAACAAACATACTGCGCATTAAATCATTATGCTTTCTAACCTGGTGAACCTCAAGATTAAATAATCATTGATGCTATTATTATCTGAAATGCATGTATGCATACTTGTATCTACACGCGTACATGATAACAGTGCCAATTTACAACAAGCGTCAGTTTTTATAATAACACAAGTATGACAAGTGACACATTCAGATTCTTCTATATGGGTGCGATTCATGTTTAATGAAAAGAATGAATACACTGCGTCCATTTCTTGACGTTGGGCCTACAGCATGCGGTTGTCTTACATCTGTCCGAACCCATTTGACGAACACGGCAGCGAATCACCAATTCTGTTAAAAGATATCAATGAGAATATTGTCTACAACAAAGTCGTAAAAATGATGTAAATGTCTGATATGAGCTCCATTTCCTGTATATATCAAAACTGAAAGTAGCTCTTTGGAAACGTGAAGAATAATTTCCAAAATGACGAAATACATCCTGATGATGTATTTTCCTCTTCATCGCAAATTATGTTGTTATGTTAGCCTGTTGTAATGCAGTAAAAATTTGGATGAGACAAAGATAGCAATACATTAAAAGGACTGACTACCTTATCATACTCTGAGTTTACATTATGTATTGTGTTTGCTCTTGATCATTTCTTTAATATAAAAATTCCCATTTTTATGTACACCTTATATGATTCTAAAGAATGCAATAGGATATTATACCCGAGTCTTCTCTCCTCCAGCCTGACTCGGTATCGCTCCAGCTCTAGTCGTTCTCTTTCTATTGAAAGTCTTTCCCGCTCAACTTCAAGGCGCTCTTCTTCCATATGCAGCCACTGCTGCCACACATCAAAGAAGTCTTCACTCTTCCTCTTTTTCCTTTTCTGGGTCGGAGATGGCGTGCTTTTGACCGAGATGGGTTCAGAAGACCCTTCTGGATCTTAAAAACAACAACAAAGATGGTTACGAAAGATAAGATAGTAAAAATAAACAGATTATTTAAGAAATTAAATAGAGAATGTCGAAAATATTATTATTTACTGACACTGCATCCTTGTGATTGAGCCTGTAGACTCCTACTCCAAGATAATCTTATTTTGCTAAAAGAGTAATGGGTAGCATTCAATGGATGCATTTTGAAACATCTTTAAAAAATGAAAGAAATACACGTGATTAAAGATTGTGTATTTTTATTTGAATACGATACTATACAATCGCACTTGCAACCTTAATGAATATTTCCATACATACATGGTATTACGTCATGTTGCATGTAAACTAAAACTTGCCATACATAACATCATATTTTAGGCAAACATGAACTTTTTAACTGGTCAGTTGATAAGCACAATACGACAATACGCCAACTATAAGGGTTTGAACTTGACTAGGAGAGGAATAAGTTTAAAGAGTGATAATGATAAATCAATATAGACTTTAGTCTGCAGCATTTTGTAAATACATACCAGTGGGAATGACTCCAGATGCGAGACTAGCAAGCGTCTGCAACGCATGGTCTTCGTCACTTGAAGGATTATGAACCGGCTGGACAGGACATGCAGGACCTGAATGAATGACGATGAGATTTTAGAATTGTATGGTAGATAATTTTAAATCTTTTAAAGTGATGTGAATGATTTCAATCATGCTGTTACGTGCATGCGTTCATTACTTCTTCTTTTTTATGAGAGGGATGACTGACACTGTACTCTCTCTATGGATCAAACAACCCCCAGTTATATCCTTCCTTATTCACGCCTGTGCATGTAGAGTATTAAATGTAAAAAGAAATAAACAAATCTTATATTGTTATCAGACTAACAAGATCTTCGCACAGTCGTAGATTCCCCACTCACTTATACAAATTATATTAATTGTCCGAACACTTACGGTATCGCCCCCCCCCCCCCCCCCCCCCAAAAAAAAAGAAGAGAAAGAAATAATCAAAACTAAACTAAACGAAAAACAAATACGAAAACAAAAGTTACCTTTGACAGGCGTTTCAAGGCCTCCTTCAACTCCGGAAACAACTTCTTCTCCCATTAAGTCTAGAAGCTTCTCCTCCCAATCATCCAAAGACGGAGGAGCTGGACCTCCACCAGTTCCTTCCTCGTATCTCCTCCTCTTACTGGCTTTCTTCTTCACTTTGCACTTTTCTTGTCTCAGCTTGGCCTTCATTTCCTCTGCACCTCTGTTCTTGCCACACACGGCGTTAACACTTTCTGTTACCATATCCCACGCTCTTTTCTTCATTCTGTACGTCAGATTAGCTGACAAGGGATTTTTTATGATATCCTCTCTTGCTGCAACCTCCATGACCAACCTTTCTACTTCCTCTGGGAGGAAATTATCCGCTCGTTTCTTAGCCATGTCTATTCGATTGTGGCGCTGACAGAAAACATTGCAAATTCTCTCATACACGTGTGTGCCAAGCAGTCAACTAAACGATGCGCCAACGCCAAAAATATGCGCTTGTTAAAACGCGCATAGTTGAGGCAAGGCGCGTTCCCGCGCCTTTGCCCAAGGTAGCAATCTCATTGGTCAAAACGTCTCGGATTCCACTTGCAACAGTATTTCCTATTGGGTATGGTTATTGCGAAGGGCGTGGCTTTCATGACTTACAACACCGCTAAAACAGTTTTCAGAATACCGATTAACGACTGTTTTAGCGGTGTTGTAACTCACGGACTTACAACAGTAGTTACAACAGAAGTTACAACAGAGATAAAACAGTGTTCAGAATACCACCCCAGGTGTATAAGCAGCTATATATACAAGTATACAATGTTTTTATCAATCCTCAGGGGACAACTCCCTCTGGAAGTTTGCTATTGCTGGTAAAGCAAACCCAAAGAGACACATAGCAATTTTATAGGGGGTTACTACTGCACATTACAATTCTGCAGCTGGCAAAAGTGAATTCAGATTTTAGTCATGATCTTCAAGGGCTGTGAATACCATTTTTATGCCAGTGCAAGCATAATGGTGTTAATTTGCTTCGTTTGACATTCTAAGATGTTCAAATACAAAGTGTATGCACGGATCTTTTCACATAATATTCAGGCTAGGAAAGTCAATAGACAAGTCAGCTTCCAAAGAAGCCAGTCAACCCCCACATGGGTGTGAACGTATTTTTGTTCAAGTTCATTGTGAAATTTTGTAGTGATTGTCATGTTATGTCTCCATACAACAGAGAAGATACTAATTACAAATTTGTATAATTCAAAAATCATTTCTTTATTCATATGGAATATATACAGTGTGTACCACTGCTACTTTACAATGACAATCATGGATGGCATTTCCCACGACATCCATGTGACTGCTTGCTGATGATATGATGACAAATTCTGCTATTTGAAGTGATATCATTGCTTTGTTTGAAAGACATTTAACAGAGCTTTATTCTGAAGTTTTACTCGGCCTCACCCGCCACAATGAAACCATGTAATCAATCCATAAGAGGAAGAATTACCACGAATGCTGTACTGCATTTGAGACAAATAAGGAAAAAATCTCTTGAAAATTACACAGAAAATCATGCAGGGGAGTGCTCGCAGCAGGAAAAATACACCCTGTTCACATTTTACAAACTATACATCATTTCCGTGCAGCGCTAGCTTTTTGCACCATTAACCGCGAGCTGATGCCATGGGACGAGGCCCACAGGGTTCCTTCATGCATAATTCTTGTGCTGTATGGTTGCCCAGCTGCCTGCAGATATTTTAGCTCTATCTACAAAATGTGCTGTTTGCATGCATCTTTTAACAGAACATTTTCTGAAAGGGAAAATATTTGCAGAGGAAATTGGAATCTAGACTTTCCGAGCATTATTTCCATGCATTTGGTGCTCAAAAAATTACTCCGTTGTCACTAAGTGAATTGCCCTAGGGGTGTATATTCTGAAAGTAACTTCATAAAGATGGAAATCACTTCAGAAAGATGGAAATCTCTATCCACTTTATATCTTTACTTCCTCTGAAAATGGCACAATGGGCCCCTCTCCTATATGGAGAGGCAATCTTGTGCATACTGAATACGAGAATAAGATTTTGGCTTAAGATGGTAACAGGAAATATCATCTCAAAATTGACTTTTTTGGCAATTGATTCTATTTAGTATCCATGCTTATTTTTTTTTTGTCCTTGGTTTTTTGGTGGGCTTTTTTTTTTTTGTTGTTGTTTGTTATTTTTTGCACGCTTGTCGAATAAATTTGAGTGTGTTTACCATTTGATCCTCTGTTTTTGTTGTTTTGTTGTTTGTTTGTTTGTTTGCTTTGGTTTTTTTTGGGGGGGGAGGGCATGGACTGGTTTACGTGGATCTACACATTTATCAAACTCTAGACAAAATACCTGGTAGTAATAAATGCACAACCATAGAAACATACAGTGAGAGCTGTCTGATACAGCACCAATAAACTGAATACAAACTGGATTCTACAAAGTATAGAATTATATTAATCAGGAAAAGAAATTTGTTATGACATGTGTATGTAAATATCAAGGGAAGGTGAAGACATATTTACAAACCAAACAAGAAAAATCTTAATGGGACAGTTTGGGTTGAGATGAGGATTCAGGTTTTAACTAGATGATTAGAAATCACTTACATGAAATATTGAAGAGCATATAATTCTCTAATAGGGGAATTAAAAGTTCCTTTGATTAAAATCAGGTTTGAAATGGCCGAGATATCCAAAAAGAAAGGGGTCCTAACAAGATGTGGGACCAACCTTTTATTAGGAACACATTGCTTTACTTTGTTTTTTGGATAATATCTCAACCATTTCAAAACCAATTTTCATCAATAATGAACCTCCTCTGAATTCCTCTAGGAATTGTATGCTCTTCAATATTTCATACATACAAATTGCTGCTGTAAGTGCTTTCTAGTTTGAATACCTCACAAAAATGTTTAAACCCGAATCCCCATCTCAACTATAACTACAACATACCACCCCTTTAACCAGATGAGGATAGACTGATTTGGCTTCCAATAGACATCTGCCTGAGTATACTCAGGATTCATCTTCAATGGGTTAATGCTGCAAAATACCAAACTGTTGACATTCATTATCAGTGTATTCAAACCTAGGTGAAAACATCATCTAAACCAAGTCTTTAAAATTAGTGATTGAAAATGTACATAGGCCTACGTATCTCTGAAAACAAAACCACCATGATATCATCATCTCAGGGTAGTGAGAACAGACAAATGTCATCCCAGAATCATAACATCTGTCACAGCAAGGACTGACTGTCCAATTACTTCACTTGCTGCATGTAAATCACAACTTTTCACCAAATGCTGAAAAGATGTTTCAACAATTAATTCTATTTGAGACATCGGACCACATTCACTTGGCAAGGCCGCAATGTAAAGCATAATGCATTGATGGTTTAACAGATTTGCATCAAAAACAGACCTTGAGCCTTGATCAGATGCAATTCCTTCAGCAGCTCATTCTGAAAGTTGAACTGGGAAGCTCATCACTTTTCTCTGATCTATTCGAAGGACAATTTTGTAGAAACGATTTTAGTAGCTGTTTAGAACAGTCTGCATGGCTGACTGCAGTCATTGCGTTCTATCCCAGAGCTCTGAAAATCCAGTTAAACACTTCTGTACACTAGTAACTTTGCTGGATTTATCAAGACTGTGCCTTGTAATTGTCTGTCAAAATACAAGCAAATACATGTACTGTAATGGCTACCTCGTCACAGCATCACACACAATTCATACCACTCACAAGCTTGTGGTTCACAAACACTGACTTTTCACATTTGACATGCATGTTTTCATTACATTTTTTTTTTCATAATGTGTATGGTTGATGGGTCCATACATGATGTATACATCGCACATGGGTGAAAGACTGTCCGGCTTTTAGATTAGGAATATTCCAGAATGTTAGCTGTAACTGTTACTAAGTTAGTTTACCACAACTAGACTATGTCAAAATGCAACTTATCCCGCATTCTCTGAACAAAACAAGCACTGCGTACCCTAACCCCAGGGCGTTCCTTGTACACAGTTATACTTCGCATTGGGGCTGGTCGCAGTTATAATGCGTACCCAGTGGCTGCCGTCTCATGTGGAAGATTCTTTTCGCTGGTGCACTTTAGGGCTTTTTACACTTGTGTTTCTTAACCCCGGACTTTCTCTGACCCAGGACTATCGTTAGTCCCGTACCAATTTTTTCAGCTTTTTACACTCGCCAATTAGTCCCGTACTATCTCTTGTCCGGGGCTAAGAGGAAAACTGACCTTTTTACACTCGTATTTCTTAGCCCCGGACTTTCCAAACCACATGAATATTCATAATTACGCTGTGTACTGTACACGTACACGCACGCACCGGCAGCACTTGATTACCTCGTTTCTGATTGGCCAGTGAGGGTCGTACTTCGTCTCCGTCTCTTAGCCCAGGATTATTTTTTCGTTCTGTTTACACTCACTTGCTTGGCACCGCAATTGCGGTGCTAACCCCTGCTATTTTGCAGGGCCAGATAGTACCGTACTATCGGTGGGGCTAGCCCACTTTGGCAAAAACAAGTGTAAACAGAAAGTGGGCTAAGGATAGTCCCGTACCAACGGTGGGGCTAAGGCCCCCCCCCCCCCCCCCCCCTTAGCCCCACCGTTGGTCCGGGGCTAAGCAAAAATTTACAAGTGTAAAAAGCCCTTTAGTTCACGGTGACACAAATATTGCGCTACCACCCAGTCAGGATGTACTTACTTAGTAGTCTGGATGTAGTTGGGCAAGTCCAAGATAAGGTCCCCTTAGAAGGCAAAATTTCATCTTTGCTCAATATTGACATGTTTGGTATCATTTTGAAGCTTATGAGTTGAAGTTTTGATTTCCATAGAGGAAAAAATGAAATTATGTAAATTTATGCAAATTTCAAGGGCTTCATTTGCATAAATGTGAAACATGTACAGCGTTACGTATGGGACATTTATAAAAATTCATATTAGTTCAAAGGAAAGCAAATGATATTTGATTAATACAGTGTATGTGGACATAAGAAGTTCATCACATAGTTTAACTTGGTATGAAAATTTAGGGATTATGCAAATGATTATGCAAATTAGCTCGTGTCCTATCATGAGATGTCCCATACGTAACAAAATGAGGTCAGCTTTTTAGGTTTTTTCTGAAATTGCTAAGGTTATTTTAATGCCCTTTTGGAAAGTTCTAATTTATTGTTTAGAGAAATTAAATACCAGAGAAAAAAGAAAAAAAAGTAAAAGAAACATTTTTTATTAGGCATTGAAATAATGTTACGTATGGGACAAATGCGTTACGTATGGGACATCCTCATACATATTGCATGTGAATGCATGTAGCTAGCTGGGAAGGTCTCTTAGTACACAAATGGTCAATCATCCTGAAGAAAGCATCCCAACATTGCAGCTACTTATTGAGTTATGGACACTTGAAACAGTACATGAACTTGACTGAACAATTTTCAGAAAGGGGGAGGGGAAAATGGCAAAATACACAATGAAAAATCAGCATTAAAGGGATGGTATAGTTTTTTGTAGAAATGAGGATTCAGTTTTCAACATTTAATGAGATGATTGGAAACCAATTATATGAATTACTTAAGAGCATACAATCTTAAGACTAGAGGAATTCAAAGTTTATGTGAAGGAGTTCCAATTTGAAATGGTTGTGCTATATATAAAAAAATAAAGTAAAATGATTGTTTTATTTATTGAAAGTGATACACAAATTGTCCTTATTCAGTTTTCAATAGTAGCCACAACAAAATTCATGGGTATACATACCGAGGTGTGACTCGAATCAATGACCTGACTGATAGACAGACATCACATATATCTACTCGATCACTGGGGTTCCACGCAGCAGGTATTGCTTATTTATTAAATTTGATATTTCTTGCGTCAAGTTGTTTTTTATTGAAACTGAATGGCAAACTGCCCTTCATCAATGGAAGTAAACACTTTAAACTATTCAATTTTTCAGTAGTAACTATCCTGATAAAAATAGGGCATACATACTAAGGTTGGTCATAAAAAATATAGAATATGATTAAATGTTATTATGATGGTAAATATCTGGGAAATATTGTTCCCTTGTCAATCTGGATCAGTATTTGAGTAATTTCAACTGATTCCACCTTATTAATTATGCAAAAATTTGTTTATGGGTATTTTGCAAAATTATTTTGCAAAATACCCATAAACATGGTTCTCCACACACTAAACGAATGGGGGACAAAGGGCATGCATACCCAAGTTGGTCATAAATATATAAAAATATGATTGAATATGATTATGATGGTGAATATTTGGGGAATATTGTTTCCTTGACAATCTGGATCAGTATTTGAGTAGTTTCAACTGATTTTACTTCAATAATCATGCAAAATACCCATAAACATGGTTCTTCACACACTAAATGAATGGGGGACAAACTGTCCCATACGTAACTGTCCCATACGTAACGCGCCATAGAACCTGTAATTAGAGCTTTTTGCCTAATTACATGAAACTTACCTGTGATAATCTTGAGTGTTGTGACTTTCATCACAGTGAGTTACAAGTTGTAGAATGATATACTTTCAGAGAGTTTTGAGGTTGAAAAAAAATGTTCAAAAAAACACAATTTTTTTGGTCCCATACGTAACGGCACATATTTTCTCTTCTAGAATATAATTGTCAAGGTCATTTTTCTCAATTTTTTACATGATTATACTTCTCCTAGATATCAATCACCATGATGAAGTTCAATATGATCAAAGGCCATTAACACTATTTTTCAGGTCATAAAAGTCTCTGAATGTCCCATACATAACGTGTGCGTTATCTTGGACTTGCCTAGCCCCGGAGACCGCGCCGCCAGGCGCGGTCCTGGCGGCTTCCCCGCAGTTTCGCTTATGTTAGTTCAAGTATTCTGTGCGCTTGTGCAAGTGATTGTGAATTCTGTGAACATCGGTGAGCTGCTTATAAGACATCATTTTGTGCATCACAAGCAATGAAATGCATCAAACAGTCGCCGATGATAGTCATTTAGGTTTCATCGACCCATGTAAGTATTCCTAGTAGTTTCTGTTGAAAAATTAAGGAAATATAGCGCCGCAAAGGCACCCGTTTGTTCAACATGAAGATCTTTCATGGGAGCACGGCGCAGCCGCCACACTGCATGTGGCGGCTGTCGCAGTTAGGACTTGCCCAGTTTCATGTGTCTGCATAGATCTACCACTGTTTGTATAGTACCAGGTGTCGATGCCAATGACAATGTCATAAAAATGAAACAAAACCACTCTCTCTTGTCTATTTTTGTTTGAAAGGCCCACTGGAACAAGTAATTCAAGAATTTTCTTGAACTTGTTCAGTCTTGCTAGACTTTGAACTAAAGTACAAGTGTATTAGTATTACAGTCACAGGGCATGAGTGAAGTACAGGATAGGGCATGAGTGAAGCAGAGACTCCAACCCCAAGCACCTTCTGATCTGGAGATTCTCCCGCCTGAAACCTCTAGCAAAACGGGAGACTCCAACCTGATGTGCATGAAGGAAGTTCCTTGCGGCCGGGGTCCAACTCTAGGGTTCTAGAGATGCTCTCCCGTGCTATCTAAGGCTTATTTTTCAACATAGTAATGGCAATGAATAAGAAATCATGTCAAGCTGGAGAAACAGAGCCAAGGCGGGAGAAATTAAATCTCAAGCGGGAGAACAGGAGATTTTGCAAAAATGGGTTTTCGGCGGGAGATCTCCCGTCGAAAACGGGAGAGTTGGAGTCTCTGGTGAAGTAAAGCCGGGATACTGATAGGACTGTAAGTGTAACTTTAGGTTCAGGAGCGTGGCGTGCTTCATGCATGCATGGCGGAACGCCTTTCCCTATCGTTGATTTGTGGCAGGCTTCGTGGATACAGGCCCAGCCCCGAAATGTCAGATCACAGCACAGCCACAGGCACCAGTTACTCAACAAATCACTCTTTCCCACACACAAAGAGAGCCAACTTGCACAGTACAAACTTTTAAGATTTATCGGTCAAAGTACAACACATTTCGCAAGAAACAGATCAAAATCAATTAAGAATTCTACGAAAACCTGAAACAAATGTTATTGTCAACTTACCTGACACGAACTAAACTGTGAAAGAGGCCTAACTAAGGGAACATTTAAAAAGAAGCGCATTCTACTAGGTTTGCGCGCGCGTGAAGGGGATGTAAAGTGTGTGTTCGCGCGCGATCTAGTATTGTTTTCTCATTCTGTAGTGTGTTGAGGTTGTGTGTGCATGTGATTATCATTAATGTGTGAATACGTTTGCCCGTGTGTGTTTTCTGTACACGTGTTTCAGTTGTTGGCGTGCATTTTCACTACTAAGTATCCCAAGCACAAAACTGATTGCCGCAGCATCCAACATCATCCATCACCGTGTTGGAGCGTGGAGCTTCGGCAGTGCTTACTACAACTGCGTGGAGTTCCGGGATTAGATGCCACGCCCATTTATAAACGTACTCAATTCCGCGAGGGTTCCTGCTGCAACATCGCGCGAGTCGATTACTGTGTGATATCAAAGAAAAGAAAAAGAAAGCAAAATGAAGCAATAATTGATTGAACAGGATGAAACTTTTTTGGCATAAAGCTTAATGAATAGGCCTACACCTTATTAATACACCTTGAAATCAATTGTTTCAATCAATTCCAAGGCATAGTTAGATAATGACTTGTGACACTCTTATTTCCTCTTTGGCATAGCGTAGACCTATACTAGTAATATTTTTGTAACTTTTTTTTTTCACTTGATACCGTAACAATTCATAATGGCATCGTGAGACTTCACATATCATTAAAGTGTTATGCCTACTTTGAGAGTGGTGAACAACAGAGTATCCTTAAAGATTGTAAGAACTAGAGTGAATTGATACACAACCTCAAACAGGAGATTTTTAAGCAAAGTGGGGTATACCCTCCTCCCCCCCCCCCTCCTCTTTCCTGCACCGTTGGCCGTGTCTGTTTTACAAAGAAAAAATAATAATCTCGCATGCACACTCAAAGTCCTGTAGGCCTTTGGTATAAAGTATGTTCTTCTATATAAGTGCTTTTTCATGGGTATAAAACGCGTCGAGATGAAATGATTATTTGTGAAAATCCTGCAACAATTCTGTCATGAGAGGATTAAATATGCAATAGTGAACCCTTTTGATTGCTCTGCAATTCACACGAATGATAGGACCTACCCAATACGGCTATGTTACCAGCAGGCCCTATTACTAAGATATAATCTTTTTTTTTTTCTTTATTAGTTAAAATCTGGGTAACATAAATTTCAGACTAATCTGTATTGAATGAGTATCTTACGTGAATTTAATTGTTTTTGATGTTTAACTGTGGCAGTGCTATAAGCATAATGAATGACGGTGTATTATGCATAAAAAATATCTCAGTGGAGGAGATTGGCTGCGACTCTAATCGGTCTCGACTCGTGATACGACTCGAGAGACAACAACAACAACAACAACAACAACAACAACAACAAATCACGTACCACACGACGACGCGGCCGCGACGTCCAAGACGTCTCCAAATAGGCCCTATAGGTGGCAACTTATTCGTTCGGCAGTCACCGGGGCGTCGAAGAGAATGGGGATGTACAGCGACTTCTCCGCGACTTGGCGTCTCCGGTAGGTCACCATGCTGGATGGGTCTCCCCAGCAAGTTTGCGGAGACTGCAGTGCAGAGACGTCTCCACTGACAGTCGAAGACAACGCCAGTCTCCACAACGCGGCCGCGACTGATGAAGACGCAGAGACGTCGACCGGGGGCCTGTTTCACAAAGAAGCCAAGTCGAGCTTAAAATCTAACACAG
The DNA here is from genome assembly GCF_040938485.1 of Diadema antillarum. Classification (NCBI taxonomy): domain Eukaryota; kingdom Metazoa; phylum Echinodermata; class Echinoidea; order Diadematoida; family Diadematidae; genus Diadema; species Diadema antillarum. The sequence goes on along the minus strand of NW_027271363.1, from coordinate 5,992 downwards.
ACTAAAGATTACGGTGTGCCGTGTGTGTCTTCAATGTTGCTCACCTTTCTAATGAAAATGAAGATTTTTTATACTTTTTCCATGTATAAGCCATTAATAATAAGAGATAAAATAGATAGCAAAGAAATTAGTCTGTATCCCATAAGCATTTTACTGATAATTTGAAGTGGGTGGTGATTAAGCTATAACTAAACAGGGAAACCAGTATAGCATACCATAATTATTAGTCAATCTTAAATTTTAAGTTCGACTTAAATTCTTCATGAAACACCCCTAAGCTGGAGACTGCAAGGAAAAAGTCTTCAAAAGAAATCGAACATGTTCGATTCTCCTGCAATACTCCTCGGTATCTGAGACCTACATCTACACAATGCAGGGGCGGATCCAGGAATTCCGTAAAGAGGGGACGCCTTTACAAAATTAAAGGGGGCGCACGCACCCCTCCCCCATTTTTTTCTTTTAATTTCTTTTGTTTTAACAAAAAATAAAGGGGGTGCGCCCGTTGCTCTCCCCCCTCCCCCCCCCCCCCCCCCCCCCCCCCCCCCGCCACGGCAATGTACAGTCTTGTTGCAGGAGACGCCGCGGAGAGGTCTCACAGTTACGGTGGAGACTTGAGTTGTCACTCAGGTCCGCCACTATAGCCTCCGCATAATACAGGCCAATGAGATAAATTATTTTCCCATATAAGTATTTGCAAAGATATTTTTTGCTTAGTGTTGATTTTATGTTTAGACAAAGAAAACAAAAAGCATTCGGGGTCTGAGTTTATTGTGAATATAAAAATGTTAGATAATGTTAGATAAGATGATTATCCATGTGCTGTTAGGATTCGGTATTGTTAATGGGTTATTGTTGTTTTTTAATGAGAAAGTTAAAATGGAGTTTCTGGAAAAGAAATGAGTAAGGTGTTAAATGAATTAAAGGGGTAGATGATAAAGAGAAGGGTACAAGAACAAAGAGAGATGAGTTTAAGAATGAGGAGAGGCCGCAAGGGAGAGAGAGGGGGGGGGGAGAGGGAGAAAAAAGAGTGAATTAGTAAGAGGGAAAGGGAACAAGAAGACAACAGAAGAATGAGACAAATTGTATTATTCACATAGAAATGTATGTTTTAAAATCAAGTATCGCATGTTTTAATCTTTATAAATGTACTTCTCTTTCGTCAATTTGTTTGTGGCTTTGTGTAACTGTATTGATGAGTGTGTCTTTTATTATATAATATAAGATGTATTAACATTTGAAGAGTTTGTTTGCAAAAACCGATAAGTCCATTTTTGAAGATTTTGAAGTACAGTCTCTGTCATAAAGTACAAAATAATATCTTTTAAATGATATATTGGTCACTACATATAAAGGTACATTTTTGAAGCTATGGTCAAAAGAAGCCCAAATTTTCTTATTATTCTCTTTATTTTTCTTGACCTTTAATCGCAAATGTCTCCATTTGGCAAATATGGACTTATCGGTTTTTGCGAACAAACTCTTCATTTATTATTCTGATTATTCTGTATCTTATTTTTCTTTTAGGTTTTCGGTTTAAAGGGACCGTACAGTTTTGGTTGACGATAGCACGTCAGGATGAAATATTTTGCAAGATAATGAAAAACGGTTTATGAAAAAGCGAAAGAGAATTAAATTCCATATTTTATATGTGGAATAAAATGTTTGTTTTAGAAAAATTGGTTTTGAAATGACTAAGAAATGCAAATGTATAGCGGTCTGAATAAAAGGTGGGACCCACCTTTTATTCATCATTGTTCATGTTACGACCTTAGCTCCGTTGGTGGTTATACCGTTTGAATTCGAATCCATTCGGAATGAGGGTTTTTTCGACCCAGGCCTTTCATGTCTAAATGCTTATTGCCACTAATATGGAATTCTGAACAATTCTTTATGAAATCAGTCAATGGTTTGAACTCGATTCCCTCCCGATTACACCATGTGCATACTGAGGGTAATAATATTAGGTACTTTGTGTTTCGTATTACCGTATTATGTCTCCGATACTCGTCAATAGGTGGCGCTTCAATGCTCGTATCATCATCCCGAGGTTTGGCGCTGTGTAAGAGTTCTGTGATTGATATTGATAACTGATAGGAGAAGTGATTATCAATGTGAGGTATACAAATTATATTACATTATTATATTTTCCCTGCATGTACCCTACTTTGCCTCCTTAGGATAACAGTGTAAATATGATAGTGATCATTATTACATTTATATTTTGAATAAAAAATTTATCCTCTTGTGATTGGTTGAAAGAGCTTCACGTGATTATAGGTTTTCAGTTACATTGTGTGTCAGAGTACTGGACCGGACTGGACGGTGTTGGCATGTTTGACACTCCATGGAATAAATACAATGTACATGACTGTATCTGCAAAATGATGTCACAAAGGAATTCTGAAATTATGCGTAGCTCTGTACCTTCATCCTGCGAAATGTAGGGCTAACATTTTTTACCAAAACAATTGTGACATCACAAAGTATTTCTGACATCGCGCACTGCGTGATACCCACCGAACTACTGGTAACCCACCGAACTATCTTTTAGTTCGGTGGCGATACCGTCACTTTGGGATTATTGTAACAATTCCCAACAAAACATTATTGTGACGCCACAAAGCACTAAAATTCTAACAAAGCAATTGTGATGTCATAAAGCAATTCTGACATTGCGCATTGCTTCGCACCGTATAGCATCATAGAGCAGCAGTAGTCTGACATCGTGCGCTGCGTCTGAGGATCAGAGTGTAAGGCCCCTTCACAACACAACATAATTGCATCCATGACACGACTTCTCGCTTCACATTCCCCCTTTTTTTGTATAAATTTTTGATCCAAAATATGTAATAAATATACTCTGCTTAACTTTGAGTTTCTGACTAAAACTAAAGGCATAGGCCTCGGTGCCTCCAAAAGCACTATTCACACACACTGAGGGGTGCAGCCCCTCAGTGAATAGATCTTTTGGAGTCACCTCTGCCAATAGTTTTAATTTTAACCAGAAACTCTTAAAAGGCAAAGTATATCAATGTATAATAGAGATGTTATATATATATATATATATATATATATATATATATATATATATATATATATATAATATTGTAAAGACTAGTATTAATCCAAGCATCCCGCAATAAGAAAAGTTCAGTGATAAAACTCGAAATGGCTGCAGTGATGATATGACAGAAAATTATGACAATTAGTATTCACAAATCCTTTCCGTAAAAAGAACTTTTTAAGTTAATGTTCAACCTAGAAACAAGATATAATGAAATAATCAATTGTGCTGGGATCATTATGAACTAAATTTAGTTGCGATGAACTCCAGCAGTATACAGGCCTGTTAGTAACTACGATAATCCTAAAGAGGCAAAAGAAATGATTAACAACGCATATCCATATATGGAACAATAACCACTGAAATGGTTTTATGCTTACACTCATAGATAGTGAACATTTATAGGCCATTCTTTATTGAAGTGTCATGGCTTAATGAAATGAACCATTAACATTCTCGAATTCGATGATTGAGACATAGTTTTTAGATTTAAAGGGCCTCTTATCTTCAAAATTAATGTGTATGAGTAAGTAGATAATAATAAACACTGACTCATACACAAAATTGATGTTTAGAATCAGGCCCGTAACTGGGGGAGGGGTGTGCAGGGGATTTCGCGGGACCCCCACCCCACCCCCACCCCGTTTGCTCCTTGGTATTGCTCGGTATGTGTAACGGAACTGAACATAAACTTGGACTAAAAAGGTCCATTTTTTTGTCTAATTCTGAATGTCCTCCATAAAAATCATACGGACCTAATAATACAACGTATTTTTGCCCATTTATGTTAAGATATAGCTAATGTGAATAAAAAAAATCATGCTGAATAACCCATATCTAAGGAACAGTTCCGAACAGTGTTACTGCCGTGAGGAAGAGAATTTTGATATTTTTTCAACCATTCACATATTCTATTCATATTGGAGGATGTATTCTAGCACAGTTACTGATCAATAAGATTGTAATGATTATTTATCCAAATTAATATTCTTTCTTGTATAGCTTCACGGTTTCAACACAGTCTTCAGAGACAATGGAAAAATATCATACCGAATGTCGGGACCTCTCTGATATCATGTATACGGCTTACCCAGTCATCTATTTTTTCATTCATTGTCATTTTATATAGATCGAGAATCGCAATGAGCTCTGTACTATCGGTCCATCTCGGGATAGGCCTACAATGCGGCATTATTGCATGCTGCATGGTGAATGATACCGTATAAAGGTTACATTCCCAGTATCGTCTATACACGCTCTGAATCATCAACATCATTATTATGTGATAGGACGATGACTCAAGACCCCCCACGGCGATGATGATAAAGACACTGTGATTTCCAGGAAATTTGTACTCTCAGTTAATTTCAACCTGTTCATAGGCCTTTATACAACCCATACTGTATACATCATTAGAGACGCGGCGGTATAATTGGAGGAGAGAGGTGAAGATGCGCTGATTCGATTGTTGGCAAAGCCACTCAGGGTCAAAGGTCAATTCTAGCTATACGTTCATAAGAAATGTACTTGATGACATAACCAATTTTTGATATTGTTGAGTATAAACATGGTTTGTTCATTATCAAAATGATTGTTGGTGAAAGGTCAAAGGTAACTGTATTTTTTCTCCTGCAGGATGTATAATGTAAAAGTGGACAAGGTTAGGGCCGGCGCCATGTTTTTTTGTTTTTTGTTTGTTTGTTTTTTAACTGAGGGTCCAGTTATTAATATTTCTGGTACCACTTCCGGGTTTCATCACCTCTCAAGCAAAAACAAACAAACAAACAGATATGTCTGTATGTCTCTCTCTCTCTCTCTCTCTCTCTCTCTATCTATCTATCTATCTCTATCTCTATCTCCTTCCTTGGTGTGGGTTATGGAGCAAAGGGTTTTGGGTATATACCTTGAACCTTGAACCTTGAAGTAGTAATCCCTTTTAGCAGTTCCTTGAAACTATCCCGGGATGGTAGAAGTGTCGTGCGTCAGTGAGAGGTGACATGGTGAACAGGATGATTTTAAATGTCACTAATGTACAATAAAAGTGACGGTGCATAGTGCTAATAAAAAAAAAAAACATGCATCTGTTCTTAGAGCATGTGTGACCCAACAGGAGGCTGCATCACTCGGATGACTGGAAGAGCAGCCTCTCTGAATGTTAATGGGTTGGTAATTGTGACCACAGGTCCTGGCAGATGGTTCCAGGTTCTAACAGCTCGGGGAAAAAAGGAAATATATTGTAAGTATAAATGTTGAAATAGTTTTATATATATGTTTGAAGGGATTTGATGTATTTATTTAACCTTATGATAGGGAATATTAGAGGGTTTATTTTAGTTATGTTATGTTTGATATTACTGATTGTTATGCTAACTGAGACTCATGTTAGTTATTTGGGTGTGTTTGTGTGTGAGTGTGTGTGTTATTTTGAATTTCTGATATGAGTTTTGTTTGTAGTATTATGTTATTATTTTGTAAATTTAAAATTGGGGGCTGAGAAGGGTTGAAATAGTTTGATTTATAGGGTTATAAAGAATTGATATATTGTATAATAATAGATTTGTAGGGTGTTGTTTGTTTCATTGTGCTTATCATAGACGTAATTATGTAACTATGTGTACTGATACGATCATTTTGTTGCAATGTAATGCCAGTGGAAGCCAAATTTCTATGTCTGACATAGACCAATAAAGAATGAATGAATGAATGAATGAATGAATGAATGAATGAATGAATGAATGAATGAATGAAACAGAACAGGTGAAACAAAAAACGGCTTTCTGACTGTAGTAAAAAGAAAAGAAAGCGGGCCTTCAGCCGGCGGCGATTACAGTACCTGGGTTATTCGGCTTGGCAGCAAAAACAAACAAAAAACACACACTCACACATAAAAAAAAAATCCCTTAACCACGTTTTTCTGGTGCCACTTCC